>NC_068355.1:195342874-195385374 GCF_020536995.1 Dreissena polymorpha | reverse complement strand
ATGATTAATATACGAAAGCTTATACTTTGTATAAACTATTTTATGTAAACAAAACATGAATTATAATGGTTTAGATATAACTATCAATAACACTCCCATTATATTGTATTACAATATAAATTGACGTTTCGCCCTAAACTCTCCACATTCCGAACGCAATCATAAATTATCATGAATACACGTTTATGAACCTGTATACAGACGTGAAACTCCAGCAGCTGGAGCAGTATTGCATTTTCATTATATCCAATGTCGTGGTCCTTTATTTAAGGCAAGTGACCAATTGCCAAAATAGTACGACTCAGCACAATATGAAACAACATACACCGCCTTGTAACGGTTGATGCAAGGCACTGGGGGTTTAAACCTGTTTAAGAGCGTTCAACCTCACACTTTGCCCAGCAATATTGATAAATACATATACGTGTAAATATAATTGAACCTCTTAGCATTGCAATTCAAATTGAACAATATTAAAAGGGAATAAAAATGCATTCCATTTAATTACGAGTTAATTACGCAAAGGTAGGCAGAAGACCAGAGCAACAGAGTTACAACTTTTAGAGGAACGCAATTTGGAACAAATTGTCAACAACATCTCTTTTTACAAAACGATTTAAGAGCATAGCATCATAAAGATAAAATATAGGATCATCATCGGGCAAATACAGGAAAAACGAATGATATAAACCCGAAAACCTATCCATATAGCTGAGAAAGCAACGGTAGATCGGATGATGCAATTGTTAATAGCTAATAGTTCTGTTCAATCAGTCGTAGCAAAGTTAATCAACACTAACATTAAAAGTCTTGCAGTTTACATTCTCGCATCTACATTGATTCTACATTCTCAAATCTTTTCTATAAAGAAGGAATGTAGTTGACAATTGTTAATAGTTTTATTTGATCGTTCGTCAAAAAGTTGTAATTCTGTTACTCTTGTATCTTCAATGCAATTGAGTAATTAAATAGTAATTAAATTGAATGCGTTTTAATTCCCTTTTATTACTGTTTAATTTGAGTTACAATACTATGACGTTAAATTTTATTTATACTTAAATGTATTATGAATATTGCTGGGCCAAGTGTGAGGTTGAGCGCTCTATAACCAGGTTTAAACCTCCAATGCTTTGCATTGACCGTTCCAAGGCGGTGACCCCAGCTTTATTCATATTTTGTGTTTATGTTGGTTTGTATTGTGCTGTATTGTGCTGTTTAGTACTGTTTGGGCAATCGGTCATTTGCCTTAAATAAAGGACCAACTAATTGTTTTTAATGAAAATTCAATACTGCTCCAGCAGCTGGAGTTTCACTTCTTTATATTGCAGTTTAAATAACATACTTATAATTCCTCTTGATTCCAAAATCTAGATAATCAACAGTTAAAATATGTAAATAATATCATACAATATGAATTATATGTCTGATTGCAATTTGAAACGTTTCCCAATATGGTTTATCATGTTATTTCTAGTATTGGTATTTAAGGTCAGCAATATAACGGACGATATAAAATTAATAAAATACATATATTTATTATATACCTGTTGAATGCTTTTAACAAAATACAGGTTGTATCAATCGTTGAAATAAAAAATCCCGTATTACGCTACTCGCTGTTTCCAATTCCGTATTACCATACTACTATTTTTAGAAGCCGGACTACTTTTTTTACCCATTTAATGACGTCACATTATGCGCACCGAATATACCCTTGTTAAATCTTCGACCCATTTAATGACGTCACACTACGCGTAGCGAAAATAGGAAAGCCCCCTGTGTAGTATTATTAGATACGTCGTCTGCAGTTTGACCAGAGAGTAAATATGGCCGAATTTTCGACCATGGACATAGCGGAATGGTCATCGATCGGTTTATTTGACTTAATTGACGATAGTTTTTTTGAAAATGAACTATTTGAAACGGCTGTTCATAATTCTGGAGAGAATGAAAATGTCAGTAGCACTGAAAATACTGAAACAAGTGCAGTGTCCACTCTTTTAGAAGCAGGTGTCCAGCTGCCCAATGAAAGTAAGTCTGATCTGCATCAAAATATAGATTTAAGTTCACAAGACCAAAGAAATCAAATGGAACAGATGAATTTAAATAGTCATGCTCAAGGTGAAACACGTAAACAACCAACATTTGTACATGTAACAGAAGATGAAAAGACAAATTTTGTTCAAAGTATGAAAAATGTGAACACTAGCCGCAAAACTGAATTATGTATGCGCCATTTCCAACGCTGGCTATCAGAACCACCACGCAATGAAACAAGATCTGTCTGTGACATCATGACCACTGAACTTGACAACTACATAGGTTCATTCCTCCTGTCCATTCGTAAAGCCGACGGGTCTGAGTATGAGCCTGACACACTCACAAGCTACCATCGAGGCATTGACCGGTTTGTAAAAGAAATTCATATTTATACACCAAAAACATAGTAGAATAAAGTGCTCAGTGTATAAACAATCAACATTGAATCAAAATAGTATTTCAGTGATGATCATGCAATGTTGTTGTAGTACTGTATTACTCACTGCTGTAGACATAGTTTTAACCTATATATTTAAGCTTGAGTCCATCGAAAGCCTAAGGCTTATATGAACACTCTCGAGTCCATTTTCTGGGCTTAGAACCATTACTATGTGTCTTTGTGAGAGATCTTAAGAACGCTTGCACAATGGTGATCGAACCCATCACCTCCCAGTGGCTAGACGGACACCCTATCCATAAAACATTAAAACATGTCGACCTTGCTGTTGAGTTAATTTACTACATCCAACATAAAGTGATTAAATTAAAATATTTAAACAGCATGAAATGTTATAGCTGTGTAATTATGCTTTATAGTTGTTACGTTAACCTGATTGGTTATTGCACACATCTATGAAAATAAAATTTAATTAAGTGGCAAATAAATGTATAAAAGTTATTAAACAAAACAATATGTAAATTGAATATTAACCGCACAATGATATTAACGGTTTAAAAAAATAATATCTCGAACAAAATGTAAATAATGCCCATAATTTTCAAATTATATCCAGTTAAAAAACATCAAATAATTCTGTACATGGGTCAAGTTTAAAAAATAAAAGAATGAAAATCAAATGCTTAAATGTGATTTTTTCCAGATATTTAAGGGAAAATAAATATTCCCACAGCATTTTGGATGACAGAGAGTCTGAAACTTCTCGAAAGGTTTTGGCTTCCAAAAGAAAGGAACTGAAGCAAAAAGGAAAAGGAAACAGGCCCCATGCTGCTGAAGCCATTACCTCTGAAGAAAGAGGGATTTTAAAACAAAAAGCAGTAATTGGACTTCAAAGCCCAAGACAGCTGTTGAATCAAGTTTGGCTAAATAATTCAACATTGTTCGGCATTCGTGGTGGAACCGAAAGTCACAACCTTAGATGGGGCGACATGAAACTGAAAAAAAACTGATCAAGGAAGAGAATACCTTGAATACAATGAACGGTTGACCAAAACACGTACATCGGAAACCAAGTCGGATCAAAGGGCCTTTCCACCTAAGCAGTTTGCTCATACCAACAAAGATTCATGCCCTGTTGAAGCGTACAAGGAGTTTGCTCATCACAGACCGAAAGAAGCTCTGCGTGATGATGCCCCTTTCTACTTGTGTATAAACTATAGTCGACATGATGGGTCCAACAAGTGGTATAAATGTCAGCCCATGGGTGAAAACTCCTTGAGGTCAATAATGAGAACGATGGCCGAGAGGGGCGATCTCACAGGTCGGAAGACAAATCACAGTGCCCGAAAAACAACCTGTACGACTCTCTTGCATAATGGGGTTGCTCCAACAACAATTCAACAGCTAACTGGACACAAAAATGTGCAAAGTGTTAACAATTACGCAAAGGCTTCTCTCGAAATGCAAGCAGCCATGTCCGACATATTATCAGAAAATCCTGACCAACAACAAATTATGCAACTTAACCCTAGGCCTACCTATGGTTCTGTCATCCCGGCATCGGTGCGAAACACATCTATGTCAAGCAGCAACAAAAACACATCCAACGCCGCCATTGATGATTCCCACGATAACACAAATCTCCAAGGTGCACAATTATTCCGGTGTAACGTAACCATCAACAACTACTATGCACACTCTCCATCGAAGAAACGCAAGAGAATATGCATAGTAGAAAGTGACAGCGATGAACTGTTGGTGAATTATAAATACAGCTGGTAAATCCAACAACATGTGCTTTCAACACGCGAAGATTAAAACCTGTGTGTCCCCTGTTCAAATGTGTACACGTTAGACTAATTTGCATAAACTGTATTCATGCGCGTGTTATATAAACTACGGCGTTCCGTTTGTATCATTGAGTTGTATGTTTTGTTAAAGCAAAAATTACAATTGTTAACTGTTTTCGTTAGTTGCTGTATATAATAAATGGAATATTACGCTAGTCAATTGTTCCAAGAGTTTGTATTCAGTCTCGTGGCTTGTGCTTTTTCGCATCACACTCGAGGCTCCGCCTCTCGTGTGATACGTCATCACACAAGCCACTCGACTGAATACAAACTCTTGGAACAATTGACTAGCGTAATATTCCGTATATATTAACAAGTATCTTTTCCTTAAAATCCACCTTATGGTGTTTCTTTACTGTCAACCTTTACATCCGCTATAAAGGATATAGTGTATACAGTGAGATTGATATTACATATAAAGAAGTGAAACTCCAGCAGTTGGAGCAGTATTGAATAAATGAATTATCATTATACACACTTAGTTGGTCCTGTATTTAAGGCAAGTGACCAATTGCCAAAACAGCACAAAACAGCATAATACAAAACAACATACATAACACGTAAATTAATAAAGCTTAGGTCACCGCCTTGGAACGGTCAAATCAAATCATTGGAGGTTTCAACCGGTTTTAGAGCGCTCAACCTCACACTTGGCCCAGCAATACATTTAAGTGTAAATGCAATTTAACCTCATAGCATTGTAACTCAAATTAAACAATAATAAAAAGGGAATTACAAACCATTAAATTTAATAACCATTTAATTACTCAATGGTAGGAAAGGTACCAGAGCAACAGAGCAACAACTGTTTGAGGAACGATGAAATAAAACTGCGAACAAGTGTCAACTACATTCTTTCTTTATAGAAAAAAATTAGAAATATAGCATCATAAAGTTAATATTTCAGATCACCATCGCGCAAATACAGAAAGAAGCAGCTATAATAGTTGTAAAAGTTCCGTATTACATTGCTTGGTTGTATATGTGAGTGCTAAACAATAAATCAAACAAGAAACGCCTGTCAGAGAAAAAAAGAAAATTGAACGCTATATTACATTATTTATTTTCGCATTTATTATTTAGTTATTATCTATAATATACCGAAAAAACACCCTAAAAAAACCTTTTCCACCAAATTGTACATAATCATTCATGTTATATATAACCCCATTTCTTTAAATCAAAAGAGAAACAAAGTGTTAAGACTAACGTGGTTCCATGATGGGCTGTGTATAACGAAAATTCTTAATTTAATAACCAGAACCACATTATTTATGCAAATCAAAATAGGAACATAGATTTTCTTACATTGTTATAAAATTATGTGAACACATTTGTAACAACTACGCAACGTGTTTTACACACATGTCGTTGTAATACTCATATGGCGCTATTGTATTACAGTTTTGCGCATAGTGCACGTGCTACAGTGTAAAGGAATCTTAAAGGAGAATGTTCCTTTAGTATAGACGAACACAATTTTTTAACTACAGAAGTACCTACCAAGCTAGTTAAGTTACGTGACGTCATGCTTAGCTGTGTTGTTATTTGCAGAGTTGTTATTGACTAAAATCTAGACGACGCGACTAAATATTCCAACCCATACATTTTACCGGATTATGGACTACCTACCGATTGTTGTTATATTATCCAGTTGTGCAGTGCCCTAACCAAGAGTTGCACCACACCATAGATAAATAATTATTTGTAGGTGACATTTTACAAACTTAAATAAAACGTGTCGTCTGAATAATTCACCTGAGCGTGTAAATTTCATCAAAAGTTACTGCTGCGCCTTTATTTACTTGTAAAATACAGTAGCCATGTTTAAGAGTCCAACAGTCAAAATCAATTGGTTTCCCGGAATATGGCTTAACAAGTGATTATAGTATACATAAGCACCTATCGTGCTGATATAGTCACCAGCCCGCAGCAATTATCAAGTGCGGTTGATTTTCATCCAATTGTTTGTATAAGCTTTTAAACACTTAGTGACACTATCAGTTGCCAGAAACTCAAACAAGAGTTTACCCGGATCTTTAATAAAACGTACGGAAGTAAACATGTTTAAAAATATTGAAAGTGCGTCAACAAAGCCGGACTCAACCTATCCATTCTTGAAAATTTGTTGGGATTTTTTTCAACATTTTATTTGATATTAACAATATAAAAAACAATTGGTAAAACAGTTTTTCCGAAACATGTAGAAAGCTATCAGATATTAAGAGAATTATAAGTAAATCAATATAAAAAAACTAACATATCAAGCTATATAAATCTTGAGTTACTAAGTGAGAAAGCATTACTTTAATTTCGTTTTATATTAAACTGAAAGAAACACACACACACAAACACGTGGCACCACGTTACAAAATGTTGCAAAATGAGCGCTTTTCTCAGTTTTCTTGTGTTTAATGACCAAAAGTACGAGTCGAGTATTAAAATTAGTAGAATGTATATGTTATGCATACTTAACATGAACTGCAATAAATCATGTTATTTTAATTCAAACACAGAAGACTTTGCTTACAGAAGGGACAGTTTATATTTATTATTCACAAATCGGGTTGGACAGTAAAATGTTGTACCAACAAATTACAAACATTAGCTCGAATACCTTTCTTTTTCGCCGAATCAAACAAGAAGATTATGCATGGATTAATCGATTAATAGAAAAAAAATTGTTGTATCATGATAGTGTTATAAAATGCTTAAATTGACGGGTCAGGGCTGTAAGGTAATTAAAGGGCGGTTTAACAGGTCATTTTAAAACATGTTCTTTAGATTTGTTCCATGCTCATCGCATAATTTAAATGTTTAATCAAAACCCTATTAATGCATTTATATATAAGACAATAAAGTGTAAGATCGTTCCTTTTAATTATTTTATTTTATGTTAACGATTAATGTCTAGAAAAAAGCCTAAACGTTGACGTTGGAATAAATGGTCGGGCAGATCTTCGTCACAGGAACATGTGTAAAAAAATCCAAATAAGTTTATTTAAGAAGGCAAAGTTAAATAAATCAAAAGCAAGAACATCGTTCCATAAGATATTTTACTTGCTGATTGATTGCTTAACTTACTGCGTATGATCAAGCGTTTAAACTTTGTTAACGACCACACGCCATCCCAAGTTTTGAGCCATTGCCAATGATCTAAATACTAGAGTTACGTATTTGATTTCGTAAACATAGCTAATAAATAAATATATGCTATCATAAATATTTTGTATTCAGCCATACAATTTAAACCAAACTTTTACTTTAAATTAGTTTGGTTGTACATTAATGATTGTGTATTACAAATTAAGTTTAAAGCGATTTATTTATGTTCGATAACATCGAAGCCAAAACCTCATTGAAACGCTGTCGTGTCCGTTTTTGGTAGAACCAGTAATCAGTGTATTTTTGGGAAATACAAAGAACGCTTCCGCTCTGGGGATCAAATTGTTGGCCTCCCGGTCGCAAGGTGGACATTATATCCACTACCTATTTTAAATGTAGGGGTTAAAGATTCGTCTTAACTGTAAATACTGAATTAGCAGACACACAGACAAGCGTTATCGTTAGAAAAATATCATAAAAATTTATAGATCGCCAGATATAGTTAAATCACTGGTTTGATGGTCAGTAACGATGATCAGTACAATTTTACCACACTGATACTAGTTAATATAAGCTCTTAGAATTTTAGAATAGTATTTGTTCCACTAAATGTGAATTCGTTTCATATAACAATCGAATATTTATAATTAATCATTTACAAAATAAAGAATAGTAACTATAAATATGCATACGTTACACGCAGAGGATATCGTGCATTATATCCCACTTGCCAACCTGTTAAAATGCAGCATTCAAATTGTGCCGTGTTTGATTGATACACTAGTTATTTCGTCCTGTGAAAGAGATGCTCACGACATACACTCAGTAAGCTTATACTACAAATTATTTCTTAAACAGTTTTGCCGAAAAGGAGTTGACTATAAGCATCAAACAGAAGAACAAGGGAATCGTAAATTACTGTATAATTGTGATAGGTTTTATTGCACGATTAAGTTGCGTAATGTTTTCAAAGAGCCCGCGCCGTATCATACGAGTGCGAGTTAACCCCTCAAAACAACACATTTATGTAATATTTTATTATAATATGCACACTATTACACTTAGAAATACTGTATTCCTATAAAGTTTACAATAGTTGATAGTACAAATGTCCAATTATATTAGAACTAATATGTTAGGGATTATTATAAGTATGGATAATTATATTACTTTGATTGTCTGATGGGTTGTATTACGCAATTGAATAATGTGATTTTGAGGCATTCGGAATGTATTTCCAGAACAATGCATATTTAATGAAATTATTTTGTTAATGAACTCTCTCTCACTGTCTCTCCTCACCTCCGTCTCTCTCTCCTCAGCTCTCGTCGCCGCGCTCTTCTTCTATGCGCGTAGCGCGCGCAGCTCGGCTCGCTGAGAAGGTGCTGCTCTCGAGTCGCTCTCGCGCGCGAGAGCGCGCGCTAGCTCGATCTATCGCGCGTCGCGGCTGCGAGTAGCTATCGTCTCTCTCGCGAGCGGATCTGAGATCGCGCTCGCTCTCTCTGTATATATATATATATATATATATATATATATATATATATATATAATAAAAGTAAAAACACGTGTCTGGGATTTTAAATATATATTGATTTAGCCAACGCGTTTCGCATAGCTCATCAGGGCATAATACAATATATTACAACGTCAAAATGTCATGGAGATAACGTCATGTCAATTATGACGTCATAACGTCAATAGATATTAAATGAAATTTAATTTGGGTTTAAATACATGTATAAAATGTTGTTCTTCTGCTAACCTAGCTGAAATATTGTTCGAATATAGCTTATAAAATGGAAATATTTTAAATTTTGGTTCATTATGTGAACATTCATCTAAATGTTTACTTAAAGGCATCTGTCTTGTTGAGGGGTCTCGCATTTGTTGTTCATGGACAGATCGCCTATTTCTAAGTTTATCGCCAGTTTGGCCTATATAATATTGTTTGCATTTATTGCATACTAATACATAAATCACATTTTGTATATCACATGACATATTAGTTTTTATTTTGAACATTTTGCCATTAAAATCAAAAGAATTCCCTTCAATAATATAACCACACAGGGCGCATCTAGGGTCATTACATTTGGATACTCTTGGTTCTTGAGATGAAAAGTAAGATTTGGTTAACAGACGTTTTAAATTAGATGGCTGTCGCTTACATTTTATTATTTTCTGATTTGAAATTATTTTATTCATAACCGGGTCTGTTTGTAAAATGTCAATGTTGTTTTTACATACGCCAAACAGTTCTTTATTTTTTGGATTTTGTGTTGAAATAAATGGAATTATATTACTCTTGTCTTTTTGTGTTGATTTTGAAAGTAATTCATGTTTAGGGATGGAAAGTGCTTTTTTAATACCTGTATTTATAATAGATTGTGGATATTTTCTTTGAATAAGGGAATGCTTAAGTTCATTTAAACGTTTTAGTTTAAGTTTACCATTCGAAACTATGGTGCAGATCCGTTTCGCTAAAGTGAAAGGAATATTTATCTTTGTGTGTTTATTATGACACGAGGTAAAATTAAGATATTGTTTAGAATCAGTTTCTTTGTAATATATATCAGTTTTAATTTCAGTATTGTTTTTTATAATCAATATATCAAGAAATGGTAACTCGAGTGTGCTTGTTTGCATTGTAAACTTGATATCCGAATGTAAGTTGTTTAAAATAGTATAAAAGTTTTGAAGTTCATCGGGAAATTTTGTCCAGAAAATAAAGCAATCGTCTAGAAATCTTTTCCAAAATGTTTTTATAAAAGAAAGAAATTCATCATTATAAATTGATCCAATTCTTGCATATAGTTTTTGTTCTAAAAATCCCACTACCAATGTAGCGTATGTTGGCGCGAATTTAGTACCCATTGCAGTCCCTTTAGATTGGTTGTAGTACTTATCATCAAAATTGAAGTTATTATTTTCAAGTATTATTTTTATGCCTTCTTTTATAAACCGTTGTGAAAACCTTTCATTAATCGAATCTGGATATTTTTGAAGCCAATAATCAATAGCTTCTAAACCAAGAGTATGCGGTATATTAGAATATAAATTAATTACATCAAATGATACTAATGTACTTGACTCTGGAACTTGTGAAGGTATATGTTTTAGGAAATATATGTTATTTGTTATATTGCTATTGACATATTTTACAAATGGTTTTAACAATATATCCAATAAAGAACTTAAACGACTTGTTTCACAGTTAGTTCCAGCGACTATTGGGCGAAAGTTTAAATCGTCTGGATCCATTTACTCTATATATTCTGAATTGCTATGTTTAATTGCATCCTGAATGATTTTACTTTTATGAATTTTTGGAAGACCATAAAATAGACTTGTTTTCCATTCGAATTTTACTAAGGAATTATTTTCCTGTTTAGTTAGTTTATTATTTTCCATTAGTAAATTGCGTATTTTTGAAAGTGTTATTTGACTACCATTATCAGGGATTTGTTTATAATATTCAACGTCATTTAACATTGCTAATAATTTTCTTCTTTAAAAGTCTGTATTCATTATAACAATTCCGCCACCCTTATCTGCTTCTTTAATAGTTATGGATTTGTCTTCTGCTAATAAATCTATAGCTTTTCTTTATTTTAATGATATGTTATGTTTAGTGTCATTTTCCATTTGAGAATGTTGAAGGCAAAGTGTTCGAGTAACATTTATATAATGGTCTAGTGTATTATTTATATGTTTAGGTGGATAAAAGGACGTTTGATTTTTTACAATAGAATTGTTTGTATTATTATGATCACTATTATTAAAAAACTCTTTAAGCCTAAGTGATCTATGAAAATCATCCACATCTTTTATTTGATCATAAGAATCATTTTTATATTTAGGTGTTGGTGTAAATTTAAAACCCCTCAATAAGACGTCAATTTCAGTTTGAGATAATGATCTTTTTGAAAAATTGTAAATTTTTGTAAATAATTTTGAATTTTCAGCTAGGTTACCTAAAGTTTCTATGTCGGACTGCTCCACTCCCTGCCTCCTTCTAAAAAATCAACGTTAAATTCGCTTGGTTTGTCGTCGTTATCTTGCAATATGTCGTATAATATATTTTATTATATAATATTCACACTCTGGATTATTACATTTTACTTATATAACTATATATATATATAATAAATAAATAAATAAATAAATATATATATATAATAGATATATATATAGATATATATATATATATATAGATATATATATATATATCTACCTCTATCTCTTTCACTCTCTCTCTCTCTCTCTTTCTCTCTCTATCTACAATTTGTTGAGTTATATGAACGCTTAATACTTAAGCTTTCCCTCAAATTATGAATGTGTTATTTAGTTTGCTTTCGAATGCCTATTCGATTGTCCTCTCAAGAAACCTTGGTAAACAAATTATTTGTCGTTTAAGAGTGGTAGTGGCGTATGTGTATCGTATTTCTTTTCGAAAGGATGAATATATTATGATATGGGTGCTAGAAAGAGAGCAAGTATATCATTGACAACGTGCGTATGATGCTTTTCAAAAAGATCAACAGTCAACTTTAAACGGCACGTGACTGTATCATAAATAGGTGTCTTGGTACTTAACCAACTCGAGAAATCGTGCCCTATATATATATTCTACAACAAACGGTATAATTACGTTGAATATTATCATAACTAATGGCCACATGACGCATACACATGCTAAATAGTAATCCGCGTGGTATACACAATCGTACACTTAAATAAACGTTTGTTGATGTGTAAATACACAGGACAATGACACATGGGGACTGAACGTTATTTAGTTATTGACCGCATTATTATATAAACTGTTTGGTTGTGAAGAATTTAGAGGCATATGAAAGTTTAAGTATTGTAGTTATGCATGTACTCTACTGGAACGTGCAAGTCCGTTGTCCAGAGAAACCTTTCTTTGGGACGTTTGTCAATTAAAACATGCGCACTTTAGGATAGAAGAAAATGATTGATACGTTAGATTGTTTGTTTTGCCACGTACACGTAATCAAACACATTTGATTGATGTGCACTTCATTCACCATTAAAATAGACATAGACATGTTTTATTAAGTAATATAGGCCACCGGCCCAAAATACAGCATTTACAAAATATATCAGGCAGAGTGATACATAATCATATAATCATACATTTCAGAACATTTAAGCAAAAAAAGTTTCTGAGGTGACACACATGATTAAAATGTTGGATATAGCATTACAAAAATATATTCAAGTATGTATGTTTAAAATGTCTTTTCTTCTCACAAGCGACTTATGCAAAAACTTAGCAATCCTTATTATATTAGGTTCATCTTGTAAGCATAAGATAGCATAAAACATTTGATGAGATCGGTTTCTTAACCAGTCAGGTTTGAAGAATGTTTGCCTAAATGTTTCGTATTCATTACATTCAAAAAAGAAATGATATACATCTTCAACTACGCTTATATTATTTTTTTACACATAATGGACAAAATCTTAAATGTCTATCTATTGATAAAAGTCGACCTTTCTCAATCATGAGATCATGCGCTGAGCAACGGAAACTTGACAAAGTTTTCCTTAAAACAAAAGACATATTTATATTCAGATATGGCTCAAAGTACAAATCAGTTTAAAAAAATCTATAATGCAATGCTTTAGGAGAATTGTCAATTTTTGATTTCCATACTTGAAGATAACAATCTTGTAATCGTGTTTTGAACAGATGTATAAAATTTTCTCCATGCCCAACACCTTGAGCAAACCAAACATAACCAAATCCATAACTAAATAGTAATTCTCTGATATGACTAGCCCATGTCCTTCTACCTGCATCATCTAAATCTTTTAACATTTTAAAACACTGGTTCGGGTATCTATGATTTTATATACGGGTGATTTTCAACTTGATGCAATTTGACATATATGTTATACATACAGGAAGTCTACCACATTCTCCTAAAGCTAAGATATCAGGTGTGTTTTGCGGTAAATTACAATATTGTTTACAAAATTGTATTTGAACTTTTTCCATTTTATCTACATATGAATAGCCCCATATCTCGGACCCGTAACAAAGTATAGGTTTATTCATGGCATCAAAAACTTTAAAAATATCCACAGAACTTAAATGTCCAAATTTACGTTGATATCTAAATATACAAGCAATTGATTTTATACTTTGCAATGCTAACATTTATTGAGTTTTTGACCAAAGAAGTTTTGGCGTTAAATAAACACCAAGATATTTATAAGATGATACAATATCAATGTTTTCTCCACAATATGTCCATTTTTCAATTTGTTTACCAACAACGCCATTTCTAAACACGATGATTTTTGTTTTATCAAGATTGATTTTCATATCAACAGATTTACAGAATTTTTCAATTAAATTAATTTGCCTTTGCAGACGTATGATGGTATCAGAAAAACTGGAAACATCGTCAGCAAACATTAAAGCAAGTAACTCATTTCTATCTTCAGAGACATATATACCATGATCACATTTTGAGTGCAGATATGTAACTAAGTCATTTATGAAAATAGAAAAAATTATGGGACTGGCCATACAGTCCTGCCTGTGACTTATCTATAACATCAAAATTATCACACCATATGGTCAATCTATTACTTAATATATGACAAAAGATTTTATATATAGAATCTATAAGTGAGATATCATTGAAAATTATTAGGATCGTTAATAGATCCTTTTTTGTGTAGTGGAGTAATTATTCTCTCGCTCCAATTTTCAGGAATCAGGAAATTTTCAGGAAAAATACCAGAATCAAAAAATTTATTAAAAAGTGGATTTAAAAAGGGCAATATATCATTAATAGTAAATTTATACATTTCAACACAAATTCCGTCAGGGCCCCCTGAACGATTTGATTTGAAGTGATGTATACTATTATTGATTTCTTGGTTACAAAGGGTGCGTTTAAACTACTACAATCGTATTGGATATTTTCAAGACTGATCTTGCTCTTGAGAATTGTTTTCTTTATTTATGAATAAATTTTTAAAATAATCTTGCCATTGAGTTTGATCTATACTATTTGATTGATATTTACGGTTACCTTTTAGATTTTTCCAAAACATTTTAGAATTTTTCCGGGAACTAACTAGATCATTACTCTTGTCTTTTTTGTTTGAACTCATAGATTTGAAAATACTTTTTTTAGCCTTATATGTCATAAGATCGTGTCTATCATTTGTAATTTTAAAATATCGTAAAGCTCGTGACTTTTCAATTTTAGCAATATTACATTCATGATCCCACCATTCAGGCTGTGAAGAAGTAAAATATTTAGAATTAGACTTCATATTTTCCCCAGAAGTTTGAAATACATTATAAAATCAGAGATATACGAACTAAAAGTACGATCATTACGATTTCTTAGATTATCCTTAAAACATCGGAAATTTACGCAAAATTTATTATAAAAATCGTCTTTCAATTCATCTTTCCAAATAAACTTCTGCCATAAACGCACATTTGAATAATACACATTGCTTGTTGAATAATTTGTTTGTGTTGATTCAAAACATAATTGACAAATAAGTGGAAAGTGATCAGAATTATCTTGATCACAGATTTTAAAATCAGAAATATATCTAAATAAACTTGATGACGCAATCATATAATCTACGACACTTGCACCATTATTAGCAAAACATGTAAAATTACCATCTTTATAACCAAAAAGACGACCATTTAAAATATGGATATGAAATGTACAACATAATTCTATAAGTGATAAACCAAAACTATTATAATGTTCATCTTTAGAATTTCTTCGAATTGCAAAATTATCAGATGGGTAATCATTATGATTCCCAAAAATAAATGACAGATCATCTTCTGGAATAAAATCGTTGAAGTCTTTGATCCTAAAATTTAGATTGCCTGCCAAAAATAATTCGGTATTTGGAAAATCAGCAATAATATTATTTATTTTGGTACATAGAATATCAATACCATTGTTATCTTTTCCATCATAAAAAGTTGAGTATTCAGGTAAAACAAAGGCAAAAACAAAAATAATGTCATCTAAATTTTTAAACAATGAGCCTTTGAATAATAAGACAACACATTCAGTAACATCATGACAAATACGTTCAATAAGCCCATCATTAATTAGATTATCTTTTATATAAACTGACACGCCTCCGGAACCTCTGTAAGCGGACTGTCTTTTCGTTCGAGAAAAACAGAAATGGGTATAACCATGAATATCAAACATATTATCTTTGACAGACCACGTTTCGTTTAATCCAACAATATCAAATGTTGAGATATAATTATGAAAATCTATATCATCTTGGTATTTTAAAAGACCTCCAATGTTCCACGTACACATATTAAGATAAGATTTCACAGAAGAAATGTTGTTATGAAGACACTTTGTTGAATCATTATTGTTATCATTAATTATTATCCTGTTTTCATTCAAACTCGTAAGTGTATTACGCTGAGAGTCAAAATAGTTCACAGTTAAGTCAGTGTTATTTTCATTTAAATATAAGTCATTGTTAACATTAATGTTTTTACAGGAGCGTTGGCCGGCAACCTATTTAAATGATGGAACTGGACGCTTTTTATTTTCGTCGTACACATAGCTGTTTCCATTTATGATAAGTTTATCAAGACGTAGATAAGCATTCTTTCCAGCTGCAAGTGGTTCTTTCAAGAATGGAATTAGAGAGGATCTAGCTTTCTCACTCACACGAACACGTTTTCCACTTCCGGTATCAGTCGCAGATGTCTCATTAGAAGTTGCATCACTGGTTTCGTGCTCCCGATCGGATTTCCTTTGTTCTATATATCGTTTGATAATGCGTTCCTTTTCCTTAAAGAGGGAAAATTTAACGATCAAAGGACGTGGATAGTTTTTCCCTGGAAGACGGTGGGCACGTTCAATACTTATTGCCGATTCATCTAGCTTAAGCTCACTTTTTATATAGTCTCGTGCTTTTGACTCCGATTCGTCCCATGTTTCCTTTCTTGATTCCTCAATGTTAAAAAAGTTCAGATTGTGACGTCTTGATTGACCCTCGAGCTGATCCAATTTATATGTAGAACGTTTTGATGTTAATTCAAGCTCCGACACATTTGCAGCAAGCGAATTTACAGTTTCCGTGAGCTTGTGGTTTTGTTTTTGTAGTTTTTTGTTTTCTTTTCATAAATCATCAACGGACTTCTCCAACTTATCAAATTTTCTGTTAAGATCTTTGCATTTTTTTTGTATATCAATCAATATGGTCATTCAAAATAAGAAATACGGAACTGGTTTAAAACTTATCAGGAAAAGCATTGTATAACTATAAAAGTACTTAACCATGTAACACAAGGTACCACATAACTTTCTATAAATATCACTATTAATTATCAAATAGCTATATTATCAATATAATTGTTCTAAAATATTTCTGCTTCAAGGTATTGTTGCGGCCGAACAAAACAAAAGTAATTAGTACCGGATTCAAATCGAATAAGGAACTGATATTTCCAATTGATAAATATGTGTAGATACAAAAATGCACCATATGTCATTGGACATTCTTTTGCATGTTAGTACGCAATAAATATATATAGAGAATATTATATGAGTTGTATATAAATATTAAGTTTACCATGAGAGGCTTAGAACCGATATAACGCGAGGCTTTCCGAGCGCTAACATTGAATAAGTCGAGCATAATAAACTTGATCTTTATCCAAAACTCACATAATATTATATTAATCCTATTATTTCCTCCTTATTTTCCATTAATTATTATCAAAAAAAAATATATTTTTTGACGATTGTGTTTTTCCTTAGTTGGCAAAATCAGATTCTCCAATTTTTGGAAAAATCCCAAATCTGATATGAAAATAGTGATAGTCTAAAGCCCAAGTTAATACGATCGTTGTTATACAATCGATTTTCATCTGGTAATAGGATAAATTTAAATATATGTCTACATATACATTTATTCAATTTCTTTTTTGCAGCAAAAAAAACTGTTAAACTGTTTCCCTTAATTTTCGTATTCCTTATTAAAGTCCTATATAAATTTGATGTTCTAATTTAAACAATGTTGAACATTAATAAAATGTACACGATAACTTTGAAAATAAATGTCGTTATAATAATAAAGTATTTATTCTAGCAAGTGTACTTTTTTATTTATCAAGTATAATTAGGTATTTGTTTTCGCCCCTAAATAAATAACAAGGACTTACTTCAAATGCTTTATAAGCGAAAAGAATAACAATCTTATGTTGTTTTTTAAATAATATTTAATATAGATAATAAAATTGAGTTAAATGTTTTGAAGATTTAAATGATTGTGGAAATTACAGTCATTTTCAACATAATTTGTATAGATCAGCGTTATGTCAACCACCTTTTGCAAACTTGTGGTCGGAGTCTGTCTGCAAATAGCATGTGCTTTTGATTTCTATTTTCATATTCTTGTTTTACCCGTAAAATGTACATTCACAATAAACAAATAATTTTTGCAATTTCAAACTGAATAATACGATATTCGCTCTTAATTTTCATTTTTTTGCAAGAAACTTTCTTGTACATAAAGAAAAACAACAGCATGTATTAGCATATAAGCATATGAACTTTGATTTTGCTAAAACAGATAAACACATGTAGCGTACAAACTAAAATAAATGAACATAACGAAGTGTCAATATCGAGTTGAAACAGTTATAATAGGGATTCTTCGCAGGAAACGGACTCGGGAGTGGTTCAATAAGCCCAAGGCTTTCTATGCAATCAAGCTAAAAATATCGGTTGTAATTAATATAAATATTCGTTGTATAAAAATATCCTGATTTAACAACTTACACAGAATCATGACTAAAATAAATCTTTTTAGCTGTTTATTGTCTACTGCAATGTTTTACAACCTGTTATCATTTCGCTTCTAGGGTCGTTAAGTACCGCGACGTATATTCACACGTGTACTGATACCCTAACTTCGTGAAAAACGCTTTCCTCGATTTGGCATATACCGACTCGGCAGTAATCATGTGTATTTGAGGAAATTTGACAAACTGCTACGCCCCAAAAACGGCGACCCCATAACAAATATGAAGTTCTTATTCTGGAATAACGAAAGATCGGCCCAGAATAAACAATTGACCAATTAAAAAAACAAAAATGTATCAATCGGACATTTCAGTACGGCGCGCCCACCTGTTGATAAGTATTGTGCTCGCATTGAAGGCAATAGTCTGTGTTTCGTGTACAATGGCATTACATCACGCGCTGTTGATAAGTATTGTGCTCGCATTAAAGGCAATAGTATGTGCCTCGTGTACAATGGCATTACATCACGCGCTGTTTATAAGTATGGTACTCGCATTAAAGGCAATAGTTTGTGCCTCGTGTGAAATGACATGACACCACGCGCTGTTGATAAGTATTGTTCCTGCATTGAAGGCAATAGTCTGTGCCACGTGTGCAATGAAATGACATCACACGCTGTTAATACGTATTGAGCTCGCATTAAAGGCAATAGTCTGGTGAACTGTATCGAAGACATTCATTTTAATTCGAAACTCAAACTACGTGCACCAATTATTGCAGTCGACTATAGCATTGAGCCCGCAATCGTTTCGAATAAAAGTTTCATATGGTTAAACAATCTAAAAATTCATAATAACAGTCAGTGTGCTAGATATAATTTAGCGTTTAATGATGATTAGTGTGATTTTGGTTAAGATAATGAAGACGTAGATGATAACCTTGAGAACATGATTAAGTTACAGTACCAATAACAGTGATAAGTCCACAAGGTTTACTTAAAACACTGATCAAATTGTCGGAAACATAGAAACCAATGCGATCTCTCGAACACTTTTTGAAAACAAAAGTTGAAGTGTGTAAATATTGTGATGATATATGTACTCAAATAAACCAATATCATACTCAATCATAAAGAAGTTGAAACTTGCTCAGCAAGAGTGTTCATAAAACATGCAAAGAAATTAAGTTTAGAAGTGTTGACTGATGTTTTCATACATGATTGTAATTGACAATTTGAAATATGATAATTAAGATACCATTATTCCCAATAAAGGCAAACATGTGGCGTTGGATATTACGTGTCGGACAATATGGGAATTAATACGTTATTGTCCGACAGGTCACTTATTATTTTTATATTTTTGGATAAAGTGAACGAATTTTCTACGCTCAAATCTAAACATCCACGTAAATTGACAAATTTTAACATACCTACACTCTATTTGTAACTCCGGATATATTGTTATTGTCGAGTTAAGAAGAGCATCAATGAATGATATTCTTCTTAGTATGTCTGGCTATTCATTCGAGACACACGGTAATGCCCTGTGAGAATGCTTTTTTTAAACGCACTTTGAGTAGTCTACCGTCTGACATTCCGCGACACAGTGTGTTTGATGACTTCATATTGTTATACCATGTACACACCATGTTTATCTCCAGTTAATTATAAAAAGTGTATAATTGAGTTTCATTTAAAACTTTTTTTTAACAAAAATGAAATGTCATGTTCGCGTTAAATAGTGGCAGAGTAATCAATATTCAGAAGTTTGTAATTCATTAACCAGACATTGAACACACAGTTGTCATATTCGAAGCATGAATATGCCATTGAGAAAAAAACGTTGCCTTAATAGATTCACGCTATCGAGGAATGTAACATTAACTCAATAATTTATTTAATATAAAACACTACATGAATTAGATTGATTCAGTTATAACTATCGACGCCTTTTAATTTGTTTTAATAAGTCAATAAGAGTATTAAGTACGTATAGTATCAAAGGAATATACAAATAGTAGTATATTTTTTACATTTTAACCAAGTAAAGAAGATCATATAATATTAAATATATGTATAATTGTAAATTAAAACGCATTCCAATAAAAGTTATATTGTTATTTGTAGAAATGGTATTTTTGGCCAACACTATAATCTTAGAAACGGATTACATTATATTGAAACAATGACACACATATTCGTATAAACATATCTCCTGTAATTTCAGAGAATGAAGTGTTTACAGTGAAAATAATATTTAACAATTAGACCATTTATATTTGCATTTATTATTTCGTCATGTTCTATGATATACCGATAAAACCATAATGATAACTTGCTTCCACCACACTTAACAGAATGATTGATTTTGTATATAACTCCATGCCTTTATATGTACTGTTGAACGAAGTGATACGACTTAAGTGGTTGTATGGTGGGCTGTGTATAACATACGTTCTTAATATTAAGAATATATACGTATTTGCATTAGTGAAGGTGCACCGGTATTAGTTGATTTTCATTTACGCTCTTTTACCTGACTTTTAACATTATCGTAGTAGTGTATATAGTATTTGAATTGAACATACACATATAATTATATTTTACGAAAAGTTTAGCAATTAACTCGCAAACCATGAATAATGGCTAAAACATTACACAACTAAGTGGGACGATTCAATAGCTGTGCAGGTTTTTAAACTATTAAGAACTGACTAGTTGAATGTATCATTATACGTTTGTTTGGAATCACAAAAACAGATAATCGCTAACGTTTAATGTTTGCCTTTATATCTTACTACGCGTTTTAATGCAGTTCTGCGTTTAACTTTCCCCGGTTAAAACAGGAACCGCAACCAGATCATCATTCCTAACACAAACCGAAAAAAAGGAAGAAAGATTGTCTGACAAAATTATTCATTTATATTTATCAATATTTGCAACTTATTGAACTTATTTACAGAGAGGAATTCATATAAGTGTCACATCGACCTTGTTTTCCAATCCAAAGCACATTTAATTTTGGTATATGCTTATTTCGAATTATGTTTACATGTGTACATGTTTACATGCAATATTTGCTTAAAATAAAGTTTAAACTAACTTATTGAACATTTCGTTGTGTAATTGATTTAGCGTTCTTGTATTATATTTATTAAGCACATTGCCAATGTTTCAGGGTCCAAACTCTCAACACGGAAAACTCATTTACTATAATCGAACTAGTTATTATAGAGTATACAAGTACATATTAAGCTAGTAAGGTCACGTGGCGTCAAGTTTGGCCTTTGTTGGTATTTTTAATGTTTGCAAAGTAAGCAAGACATTTCACCAGAGTTTGGACTAAAACCCGCTTGTATTTAGCTATTAGTTTAGCTTTTGTTTTAATGTACTGTACCCCGTGTTTAAGTGTCAAAAAGTTCCAACCAAGAGTTGTCCCAGACTTTAGACGTATACGTTATTGTAGATTGCATAAGCATTTTACAATCTTATATAATAACGTCTAAATACATCTCCTACACGTGTCTATTAATCAAATTTAATTGCAACATCTTTATTTAAATTGTAAAGTACAGCGATAATGTTACATATATCCAAAAGGTAAAAGCAAAAGTTTTTCTGAAATATGGACACAAACAGGCTCGCAGAGTACGAAAGCACCTGTGATGCTGATTTATTTCTATCTAACTGAAAAAAACACAAACAAAAGTGATTATCACGCAAGCAAGTGGTCTCACGGTACAAAATGTTGCGCAAAGTGCGATTTTCCTGGTTTTCTTGTTTTTAATGATCTTAAATCAAATACCAGAATAATTAGAATTGAACATATATATTAAAGATCGATGGTATCGAAAGCCAAATACTAATTGAAACCTTCTTCAGTCCATTTTTAGTAGAACCAGTACTGATTGTCTTTTTGGGAAGATATAGAGAATACCTGGTTGGTACCGAGCCGGAGAAAGTCTATCAGGAGAGGCTTAGACAAAAAAAATAGAGCGAGCTTTAGCGAGCCCTATTTTTCTTTTTCTAGCAGAACCGAAAAAACGTTCTCCATCTTGGCACCAACCATGCATTATATGTATCCTGCTTCAAGCCGTTGACACATTTTATCAAAGACAAATTATAAATTGACATTACAATATAATTATTCTTGTCGAGCAAGCCTCCTACATGTTCACAACATTCCAGGCGACCGAGTAACTACCGATTGTGTCAAGTAAAAAATAGATCCACTTTAAACAGATCCTTTTACTACTTTCCTATTGAAAATATATGAAGAAATAATAAAACAAATCGATAATGTGATATTCTTCTTCGTATAAAATGAAAAGAGATATGCAGCAGCAAAACAAAAACTTAGTTGTATTAACCTTAATAGCAACTTAAATATATTGCTTAAAACAATAAATGTACAACGAAATACACATCCATTATCTGTTCTTCCATCCCTTTAACAAAATCCATTTTTTGTTTTTCCATCCCTATTATCGAAATGTATTTTAAACCACGCTATTTTTTGATAGCGTCTGTATCGAATGCTAACCACTCTGACCCGATATACAAAATCGTAATCCTGCCGTAGCGAATTATTTTATTCCTATCTAAGTAAATAATTATGAATGACAAACACACAATCCGAAATACATTTATGATTCGTTCGATGCTTTAAAAATATTTTAAAAATACTGTTAAAACCAACACGTCAAACTTATTGTCCATACAATCCTGAGAGAAACTAGTATCTTTCGTCTGAGAAATGACGTCAAACTAGATACGTCATTCATTTCGTAATCAAGTAAATGAAAATGATAAATACAGAAAGCTTGTCTGTAATATATTTTAAAGAAAAAAAGGATTATATATAATATAACGATACAATTCATGATGCGCCCAATAAAGTTCTAAGGTCAGATATTATAACACGTGAATCGTCACAGTGTGCGTAGGAATACACTACTTCCTGTTGACCGGAGATAGGACAATTTATTCCACCCTGCTTCATTTGATCAATGTTTGAAACAGAGGCAGGATAAAATAGCGTGGCAATCGTCATAGCGTGCGTAGGCATACACTTTTTCTGTTGACAGGATATAGGGACATGTATTCGACCCGGTTTTATTTGGTCAATGTTTGCAACAGAGACAGGAAAAAACAAACCGCCCCCTAATAGCGACCGAAACATCGGCCTCCCGATCACTAGGCGGACATCCTATCCACTACATATTCAAAATTTGGGGATTAGTTATTTGTCTTTACTCTAAATACTGTGTTTGCAGAAACAGAGACACGCGCTATAGTCAGAAGAACACATTTCATGGAGTTTTAGAAATCGCCAGCTAAGCTTAGTTACTGGTTTGATAGTAATCAACAATAATCAGTGAAATGCTACCACATTTATAATAAAAAAAATAAGCACAATACAATTTAGTATTTTGTGTTATTGGCTCTTAATTGGAAAAATTGTATAGTACTCGAATATATATATATTAAACAATGTTAATTGTCTAATATGTTTCATCACACCCATTGTTTTTTATTTTGATTTGATTTTGATTTTGTGATGTTGAGACATTAGAAATTCGTTTCTAGAATTCTGCATAGTTAATTTAACTATTTTCCTGTAAGATTCTCTATATGTATATATAATTTGAGTGGTCAATACATACATGTGTTTATATGTATTTTTAAAGAGTCGAATATTTAAGCTTTATCTGTAATTTAGATTTTGTTATTTCGAATAAATTATATCAAGCATATCATTGACTAAAACATGTATACTTGGACATATGGACGGCATTTATTTCACAACAAATCATTTGTCTATTGTAACTCACAGAAAGCGTAGTTTTGCCAAGCCCCTGAACGTCGCCCGGGAAATGTTGCGTAATCGGTTGCCCTGAAGGTACCTGAAAAATTTCAACCAGCGCCATGTGATAAACCATTCAAATAGCATATTTCAACATATTTCAAATTAACCCGGTGGGAAATTAAAAGAACACCGGAAATAGTTGTGATTCAGGTACCTAAAGTAATAGCAAACAATATCTTATAATTACACATTCAAGTTACACAAGTAACACGTTTCGTACGTGCACCTTCTGGATTAAAAGAACACCAAAAGTAAAAAGTGTCATGATAATACATTCAGCAGATGAAAACACACACAAACATTGAATGTACAAGTCTAGTTGTGAGTCATTAGAGTGATCTCCAGCGTGCCACTGCTAAATAAGAGGTATACCTGTCTACAAAAACATTGAGTGGACAAGTCTAGATCTAAGCCAGTAAAGTGATCTTCAGCGTGCCCCTGTTAAATAATAGGTATACATGTCTACAAACACATTGAATGGACAAGTCTAGTTGTAAGTCAGTAGTGTGATTTCCAGCGTACCCCTGGTAAAAAAGAGGTATACCTGTCTGCTGGTGGTTTTGTTAAACGCACTACGATCGTATATTTATATATAATGATAGGGTGTGTGTATTAGTAAGAGAAAACCATTTAATCAAACTAAATATGTTAATTGTACCATAAATCATTTATTAATTAAAATAGGATTGAATAAATACTGTAACACTGACATGTTCTCAACATATATATATATATATATATATATATATATATATATATATATATATATATATATATATATATATATATATATATATATCATTAAAATTATTATGTTTTCTTGTCAAAATTAAATCAACGCAAACATGATTTATATGTAACATCGATAGTTTTATGCCTGTAATGGAACATGTAATTTATTTTCTGAAATTCTATGTATTTCGAAAGTATCTCGGTGTTTAATTATAATAATCAAAAGATTGTCAAAAGATTGTCTAGACGCCACCCATTTTTAAATTAACAAACAAACCTTTGCGATATTTTTTCATGGTTGTGTTATTTGCATTTCAGAATAGAAAATGCACATGCCATTAATACAAATGTCTTCACATATCATGCATGATATCATTTCTAAATAATCCTTGGTCTAATGGTTGTTTCGTTATGATACGCTGTAACTATTTTGCATAAAACATAGTTATCATGTTAGTAATCATTGAACTTTCTAAAACCATACAGTCCCCATGAACCTTACTAGTGTTAACATTGAGATTACTGTCATTAATGATATTATACATGTTTTCTAAATATATATTGCAAACGCTTTGATCGATCAACAATTAATAATTATATTCACATCGTCATCAACGAGGACTTTGTTTTAACAAAATTCACTTAAAGAATAAAAAGTGTTAATTAAAAAACAAATTATAACGCAAAGTTTGCTTCGTAATCGTTATTGGTCAATATCTTGCAAATATAAAAACAATAATACTGTTTAAATTTTAGAAAATCTAAGGATGCGTTGGTAATTTATGTGTACATTTCTGAATATACCATTTAAGTGTAAGCACGGTAATGAATTTTGGTTTGCAGTTCTATTTTCGATTTTTCCTATTGTTTTGGTATTCTGTGTGCTGGCTACATCGATCATATGCAACCGTATAATATTGCGCTGCTTACTTCCCTTGGGTATATTTAGTGTATGTTCACATACGCATGTTAGAGACGTTTGCCGCCATTGCTATTTAGGCAATTTCTTAGACGTTTATACCGGTTTATAGCCCGCATGGTGTAAGTTTTCCACATGTTATCAATGCTATATTGTAGTGCTGCAACAATACGCCAAAAAGCATATTGCAATATATTGTCAGTTCAAAAACCCGTATTGCAATATATCGCAATATATTGCTAACTTGTACCAGTATTATAACTTGCCAATTACCCGATAATCCTGTATATTCCAGTTTTAAAGCAAATTCTGGTAAATATCTATTATAAAAGTGCTCAAGAATAACATGAAACACCAACATTCGCCAATTTTCTTGAGCATCAAATACATTTTGGCATTTGTTACTATTTAAAGATGTGATGAAATAACGTCCAATCGGGGCGTTTTTTTCCACTGAACACGCGTAAATCGCCTGACGTGATGTTCCCGTTTGTATGCAACACAAAATACACCCACACTTTCCATGCGACGTTCTACATGTCTGCATAATTTTCGCGCGCTATTTATTGAGACAAAGAATAAAGCACTTTTTATTTGATGCTATAATTTTTTGTTGTCGCATTAGCATTGAAATTCGGAAGCGTGTTTCCGAAATTCGGATTACAAATTTAATAATGCTCATTTCATAATCAAACGAAACAGCTCCAGTTGTGTGTAATTAATTCAACAATAATTTGTTCAAAAGCATCGAACGAATGCTCCCATGTAACAACGCTACTCCGTATATTATACTTTTTATAATGCTATTTTTACGAAACAATTTATTTTTACTAAAAACCGTTTTGTTTTGTTTACCTTGATATCATTATTTCGGATTGCTTTTCTGGACGAAATGTGGATGCATTTTTGTAAAATGTTCGTACCGGTATGATGAAAATCGTATCGCAATACAATATGCGGATTGCGTATTGCGATATATACCGATATACCGGTATATTGTTGCAGCACTACTATATTGCTATTATCTTGTTAAGGCAGTAATTCTTTTGAGGTATATTCGTTCATTCAGGTTTTTTCAGTAAATATTGTCCGTACTTAAATTACGTCGTACCTACCCTTTCGACCATTTGAGGCTTTTTGTTAGGGTAACTTTCAAAGCTTTTCTTTCGTAACTATATAATTGTTTATAACTTCGTTATATACTATATGCTTTACCCTTTTCAATCAATTAAAGTATTTTTTATTATAATCCATTATTTTTAAATTTTTTTACTGAATAACTGAACGTCTTTTTGTTTTGTTTTGCAGGCATTTACCATATAACGAATTGAATGTGAGAATAAATACTGATACCACTACAGTATTCTTGTTCGACCCGACCTAGTTTTCTATCTGTTTCCAGAACAGAGTAGTAAAAATTGGCTTAAACTTGGCTAGTAGCTGGTGGAGACGACGGGAACTGGACATCGAACTACATCCACGTTCAAAATAGTCACACTAAAGTGTCATCTGTAGTTAAACCTGGGGTAAGGAAGTTTATTGGATGTTAACACGGAGTGTTCGTCTGTTATCTACCAAAGGAACGGCTCTTTATGAAGAGATAAGTGATGACTTTATAAAGCGTTTTTCTACTTTACTGCGCAAAGTGACTGAAATTTTGGATAAAATAAGTAGTTTAACTTATGATAGTAATGTTGGTGGAATCAATCTTATTGAACAGCAATTACAAGAAACATATGACAGTTACGTGCAAGTTAAATACGCATTTGAAGTGAACTTAAAATCTGTTATAAGTGAAGCAAGTCTTAAAGAATTATCGGCTCTCACTACAAACGCGTTGCTACAGAAAAAAACGGAGTTACATGCGCTGGAAAATATTGACGAAATTAAACAATCCATAATGACAAAAGTATGATACCAAACTCTGTTCATGGTAGTGTGAAGACACACAGTTCGAGATCCTCTAGGAGTGAACTCATTGCATTGAAACAAACAGAAGCCGAATCTGCCAAGATACAGCTGAATTATACATGTACTCAACAAGAAGCAGCAAACAGAACGCAGAATTAGAAGCGAATCTTTAAGTTCTTTCTCAGCAAAAGGCTTTCGAAACTGCGGCTGCGGAAGTAAAGGTAGTACAAGAGCAAGATGTCGACGGCTCGGATGGGTCAGATGGTCATGTTGAAATAGACGTTAAATTCAAATTGCAAACTTTGCCTGTTGTAAAGCCTGACCATCTAGTAGTGCTGCAACAATATACCGGTATATCGGTATATATCGCAATACGCAATCCGCATATTGTATTGCGATACGATTTTCATCATACCGGTACGAACATTTTACAAAAATGCATCCACATTTCGTCCAGAAAAGCAATCCGAAATAATGATATCAAGGTAAACAAAACAAAACGGTTTTTAGTAAAAATAAATTGTTTCGTAAAAATAGCATTATAAAAAGTATAATATACGGAGTAGCGTTGTTACATGGGAGCATTCGTTCGATGCTTTTGAACAAATTATTGTTGAATTAATTACACACAACTGGAGCTGTTTCGTTTGATTATGAAATGAGCATTATTAAATTTGTAATCCGAATTTCGGAAACACGCTTCCGAATTTCAATGCTAATGCGACAACAAAAAATTATAGCATCAAATAAAAAGTGCTTTATTCTTTGTCTCAATAAATAGCGCGCGAAAATTATGCAGACATGTAGAACGTCGCATGGAAAGTGTGGGTGTATTTTGTGTTGCATACAAACGGGAACATCACGTCAGGCGATTTACGCGTGTTCAGTGGAAAAAAACGCCCCGATTGGACGTTATTTCATCACATCTTTAAATAGTAACAAATGCCAAAATGTATTTGATGCTCAAGAAAATTGGCGAATGTTGGTGTTTCATGTTATTCTTGAGCACTTTTATAATAGATATTTACCAGAATTTGCTTTAAAACTGGAATATACAGGATTATCGGGTAATTGGCAAGTTATAATACTGGTACAAGTTAGCAATATATTGCGATATATTGCAATACGGGTTTTTGAACTGACAATATATTGCAATATGCTTTTTGGCGTATTGTTGCAGCACTACCATCTAGTGCAAGATTACATCAATAAATCCACAAACAATCCCACATTGTCTGACAATAATATTGGAGAAAATATATGCAAATTCCTCTTTAAAAAGACTTGGCTATCTTGCGACTGACTATATTTAGTAAAAAAAGCGGAGTCTTATCGATCCTGGAAAATGAGTTTCAAGAATGTAATGTTCGAGATGAATACAAGCGCTTCCGAGGAAATGGATTTGGCTGTGAGGTGGTTGGGGCCAAGTTCTCGCTAGCATGCAGTAACCTTTAGATCATCGTATCGACGAGATCCAGTCTTAGCTTGCGAGGAACTTTGGTCTCGACTTGATGAACGTTATGGAAAAGCTGAGATTGTCCACCAATCATTCACAAGGCGAATTGAATCATTCACTCGACCGACCTACACATACTCACACAATTGGTATCAGCTTAGTGACTTGCTGAATTAAATACTTGCCTTGAAAGAAGAAAAAGAAGGTTTCTCAACGGCTATATCGTTACATGATTCCTCGATTGACTTAGCACCTATACTAGCCAAGATTCCAACAAATGTTCAAGAACGGTAGGCAGCCAAGGCCAACGATTACAAGAAGAAACATATCGTTAGTTCCCTTCCATTTACTGCCTTCGTGGAATTCATAGGAGACCACACTACTATTCGTAACGATCCATGTCTGAGAACAGCACCTACAGTGATAGAAAACAATTTGTTTAGTACAGAGGCCTGATTTTTAAATGTCTGAAACCGAACCACAGTGTTCAAGAGTGTCCAAATACGGTGGCATGTTCAAATCGTAACAGCGACGGTGTAATGCATTCAGATTCGTTTTGTACATCCTCAAGAGAGAAAGGTGGAGAGACCACTCAAAGAAACAGTATGAACGATGAAAACAGTAAAGAGGGTCCACCACAAGTCACCAGCAGATTTACAATTGTTAATGATGTAGAGTACAAATCCTGTGCAAAAATTGTTCTTGTAAAGGTAATTGTTGATAGTAAGCTGTCAACAAGCTTAAATGTTATGCTAGTGTAGATGAACAGTCAAATACGACGCTGGCAAAGAATGAGTGGTTCAATAGTTTGCATGTTGATTTTCCTGGAGAAGCATTTCATGTCAATACTTGTAGTGGAATATTCGTAACAAAAGGTCGTTATTGTACAAACTTTATTGTATCTTCTGTTTCATGACATTGTTTCTTACAGCTTACCTTGTGTCATTGAATGTCCATATATACCATTTAACAAGTCTGAACTTTGCACATCCAATAAATTGAGACAGATTTCCCACCTTGCAAATGTCGCCAATTCCTTGCTCCCTTATGAACCCAATGTTAACATACTTATGCTGATAGGTAGAGATGCAATTGACGTACACAAGGTGCATTGCAGATTGAAGGTCAACCAGTGACATTTCAACGTATTGGTCTCGGCTGGGTGGTTGTGGGTTAACTTTTTCTAGGTGATGTTCATGCCTAAAGAAAGGTAAATGTCAATAAGAAAGACACAGGTGTTGTCTAGAAGTAGGAAGTCATTGTTTAAGCCCTGTGATACAGTCTTTTTGTAGTAGACTCGTGTTTTAGTTATGATCATCTCATTTTCCAGACGGCCAATAATGAACAAACTCTCTCGGTTGATGATCAAACCTTTATTGACATCATGATTAAGATTATGCACACATACAGTAGTGGTTGTTGGATTGCCCCTTTAACGTTCAGAAGTCGAAGATAACGTTTACCCAATAATCAGCAGTTGGCCTTGAAACATGTTCGGCTTCTACATGCAAGCTTTGCTAGGAATAATCCTTTAAAAAGGTCTGTGTGTTGAATTCATGTCAAAGATAATTGGTAACGGACATACATAAGTTGCCCCTCACTTGTCTACTGTTGAGCATTGGAAAATTCAAGCATGCTGGTACTTGCCTATATTTGGTGTCTTTCATCCGAAGAAGCCAAATCAAATACGTTGTGTGTTCGATTCCTCTGCATAATTTCAGGGAACCTCTTTGAATAAAGTATTGCTCAGTGGCCCCGACCTGACTAAGGGTTTGATAGGAGTTTTGATGAGATTTATGCAAGATCACATCCCTGTTACAGTATATATAGAGCCGATGTTCAAATACTTTCTATAGGATGAGCAGCACCGATATTATCTCAGGTGTTTGTGGTACAAATACAATTATCCAGATAAGGATTTGATAGATTACCGCATGCGTGTTCATGTTTTGGAAATAGCTCTTCCCCGGCTCAGGTAACTTATGGCCTTCGTAAGTCAAACGTAGAATCAGACCCTGATGTGCTCGACTTTTTGAGTTACAACTTTTACGTCGACGACGGCTTAACGTCAAGATCTTCACCAGATGACGTGGTGAACCTGGTAAAGCGAACCCAGAATGATTGGTTTGCGCCTACATAAGGTGAAAATAATGAAATAAATTGGGCAATAAAACGCTGCAATTACTACGCTCTTTTTGCACACCCAAGCAAGTATTTTCAGAAGTAAAGGTACTTTCTTTTCAAATAGAATAATAAATGCAAACATATTCAAGTACCGGCTTATATTTATACATAACTGCATAATATAGTTTTCAATAACAGTATATTTTTATTTCAAGTATATTAAGGACAAAAAGACATGACAATGATGTTATATATCCTTAAACAACGTTATGAGTCTTTTGTTTTTCAAAAAGTTTGTATTGACACACATAAAATGATTGTTCAATTGATAACAAATGGAATAAAAAAGTTAAGTTTCACCAAAAACAGTCAAACTTCACTTGCCTTGCCAAAACTAACGCTTTACTTCTTTATTATAGACTATGTTTGTCTATTAGCTGCTTTAAAAATAATAAGATACTGTTATATAAACATCTAGGGATAGACATCAGGCTGCTTTCGAATTATACACACATTTGTTGAATATGGGTAATTTACTTTCATGGACAGGGTGCTTTTCAGTTTGAAAAATGAAAATGCTATGGGAAAACGCTTACTTTTACGTTTGGACGCTGGAAAATGGGCACCATACTTTAAAGAAAGTTAAAACACTGGCTGAACTATATGAATGGTCATGTGCACTTTACATGACTATATCGCCGTCTTACATGCTTGTGTATTTTTGGACGCTGAACGATTAGCACTTTCGGTATAAATTATGAAACAATAATTAATTAATTAATATATTAATTAATATATTCTTGAATTAATTCAAGAAGTATAACAATATGATTGTTTTTAATTATATCATAAATTAAAAAACAACCTATCACAAATCTTTTAAATACTAAAATGCATTATTATTACTAAATGTTACAATAATAAATGCTGAAAATACAACATTTTCACGGATCGAACCTCATGAAGTGTATTATTCATGTTATATATTGCTTGAGTGAAATGGAGGCTTTAGGCGTGACATTCACCGGGATATATTGACATACATGTATTGTGTACTCCCATTGAAAGTAATCGTCCGGTGGGCTGTATCGAGGAAATGCAGTTTAATTATTCGTACCTCCAACTGTGTTCACCATAAATCACGATCGTGTGTAGCATCGCGCCTTTAATCGCATCCCTTTGTAACTTAATACAATGTGTCAGACCATTGCACAATACAATATTAAATGTCAGATATATATATATATATATATATATATATATATATATATATATATATATATATATATATATATATATATATATATATATATATATATATATATATATATAATTCAAACATATACAGCTAAACACGTTTGGAAATCAAACAGATAATATTCAACTATTCAAACGGAAACAAATCCAAGTTCTCCAAAAACGAAGATTTTATTACATTTGTTTGATTTGAAGTGTAGTTTTGTTCACAATATAGATACAATAAAGTACGAATGGGTATCTTACCAGAAGATATATGTCAATCTATCTATACAGAAATTTGTATTCTGAACCATTGTTAGACATATTGAATGAGCTTTGATAAATTACGTGTTATTCAATATTGTCACCGGAAATTATTATTTATGAAATTTGTTAATTTTATCAAAGTTGTGTGAATTATACATTATTGAAACGACTGGAAGAAATAAATGAACCAAATAGAAAATTATAAATCATAATTTTACATTCGTTATATTTACTGTATTAAAGCACTGAACATTTCTTACAGTCCATCTAGGTCCGGCATTCCTTCAAATGCACCGTCGTCTATGGATTCGAGTTGATTATTTCCTAAACCTCTGTAACAAAAACAAATCGTAATCTTAAGCAACGAACGATACCTATACTGCAACTAAATACTTTAACAAATATTTTAAATAAGCTTAGAATTTGTTTAACATTCGTCTGCTTATGTATTTACATGGAAAAGGATAGCAAGTGTCTATATTCAAAAACAAAATTTAGCAATAAATACGAATATTTCACAATTTCATTAATAAACAGTATTATGCACGGAATTTGCCAACAATTCTGCAAACATAAGACAAATGAAACAACAAGAAATAACAATCTTAAATAAATATATTATATCAAGCATACCATTGTCTAAAACATGTATACATGGACATCTGGACGGCATTTATTTCACGACAAATCATTTGTCTATTGTAACTCACAGAAAGCGTAGTTTTGCCAAGCCCCTGAACGTCGCCCGGGAAATGTTGCTTAATCGGTTGCCCGTAAGATCCCTGAAAAACATCAACCAGCGCCATGTGATAAACCATTCAAATAGCATATTTTAACATATTTCAAATCGATCCGATGGGAAATTAAAAGAACACCGGTAATAGCTGTGATTCGGGTACCTAAAGTAATAGCAAACAACGTCTTATGATTACACATTCAAGTTATATAGGTAACATGTGCACCTTCTGAATTAGAAGAACACCAAAAGTAAACAAGTGTCAGCAGATGAAATCACACAAAAACATTGAATGTACAAGTCTAGTTGTAAGTCAGTAGAGTGATCTCCAGCGTGCCCCTGCTAAATAAGAGGTATACCTGTCTACAAAAATATTAAATGGACAAGTCTAGATGTAAGCCAGTAAAGTGATCTCCAGCGTACCCCTGCTAAATAATAGGTATACATGTCTACACAAACATTGAATGGACAAGTCTAGTTGTAAGTCAGTAGAGTGATCTCCAGCGTACCCCTGGTAAAAAAGAGGTATACCTGTCTGCTGGTGGTTTTGTTAAACGCACTACGATCGTATATTTATATATAATGATAGGATGTGTGTATAAATAAGAGAAAACCATTTAATCAAACTGAATATGTTAATTGTACCATAAATCATTTATTCATTTAACATAGGATTGAATAAATACCGTAAAAATGACATGTTCTCAACATATATATATATATATATATATATATATATATATATATATATATATATATATATATATATATATATAATTAAAATTATTACGTTTTCTTGTCAAAATTAAATCAATGCAATCATGTTTTATATGATACATTGATAGTTTTATGCCTGTAATGGAACATGTATTTTATTTTCGTAAATTCTATGTATTTCGAAAGTATCTCGGTGTTTGATTATAATAATCAATAGATTGTTTAGACGCCACCCATTTTTAACATAACAACAAACCTTTGCGATATTGTACATTTTCATGGTTTTGTTATTTGCGTTTCAGAATAGAAAATGCACATTCCATAAAAAAAATGTCTTCACATATCATGCATGATAGCATTTCTTAATAATCTTTGTTTAAATGTTTGTTTCGTTATGATATGCTATAACTATTTTGAAGTGCATACAACATAATTAGCATGTTAGTAATTATTGTACTTTCGAAAACCATACAGTCCACATGAACCTTACTAGTGTTTACATTGAGATTACTGTCATTTATGATATTATACATGTTTTCTAAATATTTATTGCAAACGCTTTGATTTATCAAAAATTAATAACTATATGCGCATCGTCATCAACGAAGACTTTGTTTTATCAAAATTCACTTAAATGATAAAAAGTATAAATTAAAAAAATATTTATAAGGCAAAGTTTGCTTTGTAATCGTTTTTTGGTCAATATCTTGCAAATATAAAAACAATAATACTGTTTGAATTTTAGAACATCTAAGTATGCGTTGGTAAATTATGTGTACATTTCTGAATATACCATTTAAGTGTAAGCACGGTAATGAATTTTTTGTTTGCAGTTCTATTTTCGAATGTTTCGTATTGTTTTCGTATTCTGTGTGCTGGCTACAGCGATCATATGTAACCGTATAATATTACGTTGCTTACTTCCCTTGGGTATATTTAGTGTATGTTCACATACGCATGTTAGAGACGTTTGCCGCCATTGCTATTTAGGCAATTTCTTAGACGTTTATACCGGTTTATAACCCACATGGTGTAAGTTTTCCACATGTTATCAATGCTATATTCCTTGTATCTTGTTAAGGCAGTAATTATTTTGAGGTATATTCGTTCATTCAGGTTTTTTCAGTAAATATTGTTCGTACTAAAATTACGTCGAACCTACCCTTTCCAACAGTTGAGGCTATTTGTTAGGGTAATTTTCAAAGCTTTTCTTTCCTAACTATATAATTGTTTATTACTTCGTTTTAGGCTATATGTTTTACACTTTTCAATCAATTTAAGTATTTTTTTATTATAATACATTATTTTCATTGTATTTTACTGAAGAACTGAACGTCATTTGTTTTGTTTTGCAGCCATTTACCATATAACGAATTGAATGTGAGAATAAATACTGATACCACCACATAAAGTATTCTTGTTCGACCTGGCCTGGTTCTCTATCTGTTTCCAGAACAGAATAGTTAAAATTGGCCTACACTTGGCTAATAGCAGGTGGAGACGACGGGAACTGGACATCGAACTACATCCACGTTCAAAATTGTCACACTAAAGTGTCATCGGTAGTTAAACCTGAGGAAAAAAAGTTACCAAAGGAACGGCTCTATGTAAAGAGATAAGTGATGACTTTATAAAGCGCTGTTCTACTTCACTGCGCAAAGTGACTGAAATTTTGAATAAAGTAAGTAGTTTAACTTATGATAGTTAAATTGGTGAAATCAATCTTATTGAACAGCAATTACAAGAAACATATGACAGTTACGTGAAAGTTAAATACGCATTTGAAGTGTACTTAAAATCTGTTATAAGTGAAGCAAGTCTTAAAGAATTATCGGCTCTCACTACAAACGCGTTGCTACAGGAAAAAGCGAAGTAACATGCTCTAGAAAATATTGACGAAATTAAACAATCAATATTGAAAAAAGTCATGTCAAGCATGAAACCAAACTCTGTTCATGGTAGTGTGAATACACACAGCTCGAGATCCTCTAGTAGTGAACATATTGCATTGAAACAAGCAGAAGCCGAATCTGCTAAGATACAACTGAAATATACATGTACTCAACAAGAAGCAGCAAACAGAACGCAGAATTAGAAGCGAATCTCTAAGTTCTTTCACATCAAAAGGCTTTCGAAACTGCGGCTGCGGAAGTAAAGGTAGAATAAGATCAAGATGTCGACGGCTCTGATGGGTCAGCTGGTCATTTTGAACAAGACGTTAAATTAAAATTGCAAACTTTGCCTGTTGTAAATCCTGACGATCTAGTTCAAGATTGCATCAATAAATCCATAAACAATCCCACAGTGTCTCACAATAATATTGGAGAAAATATGTGCAAATACCTCTTTAAAAAAGACTTGGCTATCTTGCGACTGACTATATTTAGTAAAAAAGCGGAGTCTTATCAATCCTGGAAAACGAGTCTCAAGAATATGATGTTCGAGATGGATACAATCGCTTCCGAGGAAATGGATTTGGCTGTTAAGTGGCTGGGGCCAAATTCTCGCTAGCACGTAGTAAGCTTGTGATCATCGTACCGAAGAGATCCAGTCTTAGCATGCAATGAACGTTTTGTCTCGACTTGATGAACGTTATGGAAAAGCGTAGATTGTCCACAAATCATTCACAAGGTGAATTGAATTATTCTTTCGACCGACCTACACAGACTCACATAAATGGTATGAGCTTAGTGACTTGCTGAATGAAATACTTGCCTTGAAAGAAGACAAAGAAGGTTTCTCAACGGCTATATCGTTATATGATTACTCGATTGGCTTAGCACTTATAATAGCCAAGCTTCCAACAAATGTTCAAGAACGGTGGGCAGTCAAGGCCAACGGTTACAAGAAGAAACATATCGTTAGTTTCCTTCGATTCACTGCCTTCGTGGTATTCATAGGAGACCTGGCTACTATTCGTAACGATCCATATATGCAAACAGCACCTACAGTGATAGGAAACAATTTGTTAAGGACAGAGGCCTGAGTTTTAAATGTCTGAAACCGAACCACAGTGTTCAAGAGTGTCCAAATACGAGGCATGTTCAAATCGTAACAGCGACGGTGTAATGCATTCAGATTCGTTTTGAACATCCTAAAGAGAGAAAGTTGGAGAGACCACTCAACAAAAACAGTATGAACAATGAAAACAGTAAAGTGGGTCCACCACAAGTCACCAGCAGATTTACGAGTGTTAATGATGTAGAGTACAAATCCTGTGCAAAAATTGTTCTTGTAAATGTAATTTTTGATAGTAATCCTGTCAACAAGCTTAAATGTTATGCTTGTGTAGATGAACAGTCAAATAAGACGTTGGCAATCAATGAGTTGTTCAATAGTTTGCATGTTGATTTTCTTGAAGAAGCATTTCATATCAATACTTGTATTGGAATATCCGGTACAAAAGGTCGTTATTGTACAAAATTTATTGTATCTTCTGTTTCATGACATTGTTTCTTACAGGTTACCTTGTGTCATTGAATGTCCATATATACCATTTAACAAGTCTGAACTTTTCACATCCAATGAATTGAGATTGATGTCTCAACTTGCAAATGTCGCCAGTTACTTGGTCCCTTATGATCTCAATGTTAACATACTTATGCTGATAGGTAGGGATGCGATTGGCGTACATAAGGTGCATTGCAGATTGTAGGTTAACCAGTGACATTGCAACGTATTGGTCTCGGCTGGGTGGTTGTGGATTAACTTTGTCTAGGTGATTTTCATGCCTAAAGTAATGTAAATGTCAATAAGACCCAGGTGTCGTCTAGAGGTAGGAAGTCATTGTTTAAGCACTGTGATATAGTCTTTTTGTAGTGGACTCGTGTTATAGTTATGACCATGTCTTTGTCAAGACGGCCAATAATGAACAAACACTCTCTGTTGATGATCGAACCTTTATTGACATCATGATTAAGATTATGCACAAAGACAGTAGTAGTTGTTGGATTGCCCCTTTACCGTTCATGAGTCCAAGATAACGTTTACCCAATAATCGGCAGTTGGCCTTGAAACCTGCTCGGCTTCTACATGCAAGCTTTGCTAGGAATCCTGTAAAAAAGTTCTGTGTGTTGAATTCATGTCAAAGATAATTAATAACGGACATAAAGACGTTGCCCCTAACTTGTCTACTGTTGAGAATTGGGAAAATCAAGAATGCTGGTACTTGCCAATCTTTGGAGTCTTTCACCCGAAGAAGCCCTATCAAATACGTTGTGTGCTTGATTCCTTTGCATACTTTCAGGGAACCTCTTTGAATAAAGTATTGCTCAGTGGCCCCGACCTGACTAAGGGTTTTATAGGAGTTTTGATGAGATTTAGGCAAGATCACATCCCTGGACAGTATATATAGAGCCGATGTTCTATTGCTTTCTAGTGGATGAGCAGCACCGATATTTTCTCAGGTGTTTGTGGTACAAATTCAATTATCCAGATAAGGATTTGATAGATTACCGCATGCGTGTTCATGTTTTGGAAATAGCTCTTCCCTGGCTCAAGTAACTTACGGCCTTCGTAAGTCTAACGTAGAATCAGACCTTGATGTTTTCGACTTTGTGACTAACAACTTTTACGTCGACGACGGCTTGGCGTCACAATCTTCACCAGATGACGTGGTGAACCTGGCAAAGCGTACCCAGAATGATTTGGGTAAGTGTGGTTTGCGCCTACATAAGGTGAAATTAATTAAATTAATCACAATGAAACGCTGCACTTATTAAGCTATGTTCACTCACCCAAGCAAGTATTTTCAGAAGTAAAGGTACTTTCTTTTCAAATATAATAAAAAATGCAAACATGTTCATGTACCGGCTATTATTTATACATAACTGCACAATATAGTTTTCAATAACAGTATATGTTTTATATCAAGTATATTAAGGACAAAAAGACAGGACAATGATGTTATATATCCTTATTCAACGTTATGAGTATTTTTTTTTCAAATAGTTTGTATTGACACAAATAATATGATTGTTTAATTGATAACAAAGGAAATAAAAAAGTTTAGTTTCACCAAAAACAGTCAAGCTTCACTTACCTTGGCAAAACCAACGCTTTACTTCTTTATTATATACTATTTTTTCTATTTGCTGCTTTAAAAATAATAAGATACTGTTATATAAACATCTAGGGATAGACATCAGGCTGCTCTCGAATTATACACACATTTGTTGAATATGGGTGATTAGGCCAGCATTTTTTTATTATCCGTTACACGGGAGCGACCGACCCTATTTTTCGACAAATACAAATACAAATAAAAGTCACTTTCGTTCTTTATTTTCATTTCACCCGCCGACCTAGTATTTTATCCAACACTAGAAAAAAAATTGCGCCGATTGCGAAAGTGTGGTTCATAATTTGTTTATAATACGGGTTGTTTCATTATGCCAATTCGACTTGTAAAGCGTCAGCGATTCTCATTGGCAATTGCAGCCAATACAACACGCTATGAGCCAATCGGTGAGTATTTAACAAATGATTTTCATATTGCATTTCCGAAATTGCGGACATTAACATCAACGAGACAAATGTAGCATATTTTAAAATCAAATTCATTAAAAACGGAGCAGAAACAATTTTAATTAGAAAAGATAATCTTCAGAAAACCATTGTTGACATCATGCCCATATTATGTGAGACGAAATTCAAAATAATTATGAGTTTTTGCAGATGATGCAGAGGTGTCACCATCGATAACTTTCGGTGTGTTAAAAAGTTTTGGGTAGGTTTAATAAATATGCGTATTTATTAAAATGCATATCCTTTAATATGTTTATAGATAAAAATCAATATCCCGAAAATGTTCAAGAAGTACTACTTTACGTTTCTTTATAATGAACATGAGGACTGAACCACAGGTACTTGCATCAACAATCCCATTCCCCACCCATATATTCTTTATTTAGAAAAAAAGTATGCAACACAGCTTCTGAACAAAATAACATTGGGTCCCGATGTTCGTTTGTCCGTCAAAGTCACAAGAAAGTTTTATTTATTTTTCTTGACAATATTTTTTTCAAAAATAAGTTATTATTTAGCCGAAATATGATGTTCTATCAACTTTAAATAATGTGTTCATACTGCAAGATTTGTACTGCAAGGAATGCAAATAAATTTATCACAACTCAGGCTCTGTTGATAAATGTGCTCAAGGCCCTCGTTTGGCCGTCTTTGGGGCCGAAATTCGGCCCCATTCCCACCTTAAAATATTATAATTTTTTTCCCTTAGTTCACCTAAAAATTCCCCCTCCAAAACATTTTTTTTAACTTGTATACCTATGTTGCCAGCTGGTATCTTCCTATAAACCTTAAAGGTATATTTATGTAAATTAAATTAGAATAGAGCAATATTAAGTGTAAAATAACCAGAAATTGAAAAGCTGGTTTGTTAAAGTTCCGGAAATGTTATCTCGTAGCGAATTTCTTGATTTGGCTACATTGATGAAATTGTTATTGATAGTTGACCGCGTTCACGTGTTATCAATTTAAGAAAATGGTTGCAAAGCATCATTTCAGACACACATTATTGACAGCGCGTAAAAGGTTAAAGTATGGGAAAACTGAAATATATGTGCAAACAATCAATCAAATGCTTTAGACAAGTGAAGATCCCAACAAGGCGTTACGAGAATACATGAATATCCCATTGGATGGAAGAAACAAGTCACCAGCTCAGCTGCATATATGTTTAAATATAGAATACCGGTTAGAGCAGAACTGTTAAAAGTCCAATAACAAGGAACAAGTGGAAAATATTATTTCAAGGCCAAACAAACCAAATTGTGCTACACAGCGGAAGGCCTTACACAGAGCTGAATGGGAAAAACGTGATGATCGATCATGGAAATGACTTTATTTCTGGACAAGTGGTGAATAAACACCAACAACCGAAATCATATGTTGTCGAAACTGAGAAAGAGCAGAAGTTGCACAGAAACCGTCGTCGATTAAAAGCAACTTTTTAGCAAAATATATCAACATATTGCAGAATCAGATCCAATCAGACTAAACATGACACATCTAAGTCTGAACCAGATATGTATAATCCGACATCCGGTCAGGAAGCTCGTATACCAGATATGCAGACAACTACGTAAACGTTACAGTATTAAACTCGTTCTGGTAGACATGTGAAGATGCCTGCAAATTTTAACCTTTATAAGTGCAATTCAATCACAGAAGTGCATGTGCAAATACAATCAAAAGTCAATACAAATCAGTGTATTCAGTGAGTTAAAATAGTTAAATCAAAGTCAGTTACAAAAGTGTATTTAGAGGAGGAGGAGGAGAAGGAGGATAACGATGATGGTGATGATGATGATGATGATGATGACGATGATGATGATGATGATTTGTTTGTTTTGTTTGTTTTATTTGTGCATACATGTCAAGCAATTTACAATTCAATGCAATCAAGGCAATAAGTAACGTATAGATTGCATTATTATCATATTCAGAAACATGCATTACATGGATGGTGCCATTTATCACAGATCCAAATAAGATTACGACATGATGTATACACAGGATAACCCGTAAAGCTTAGACATGTAAACATGAAAAAGCTTATTTCCAACGGGGTCCCTGGATTTAGTCGAACAGATCTTATACGTGACTATAAATATATTGTTTTTTCAGTTCTTAATATATAATCGACATGATCCTACACATGATTTCTTCTACGAATTAAGTGAATCTTTCAAAAGTTGACATGATAATACACTGACATGAAAAAAAAACATAAAAATAATGAATTACATAAAAATAAAACAAATCTAAAAGTAAAAATACATGGAATTCTCGTCTACCTTCATATCATTTAATAGATGTGTCTTAGCAAGTTTCTTAAAAGTAAATTTCGATTCGATGGACTTTATATTATCGGGTAATGCATTCCAATCCGTAATACCATTGTAGTAAAATGAAGAACTAGTTAAGCCATCAACTTGAGGTACATAAAAATTAAATCGGGATATATTCCCATACTGATGGACATCTGTACATTTGACAAAATTGTCTTTCATATAGCTTGGACATTTATTGTAGAAAATCTTATGGATGTGGTTAAGCCGAAGTTGCTTGCATCTTTGTTCAACGTTCAATAAACCAAGTTCTTCAAAATGCGATACAACAAGTGATGTCCTACAATGGGAATTGTTAATAAAACGAACCATTTTATTTTGGACTATTTGTAACTTGTGCTTAAGCTGTTTCGTGAGTCCACAATACCACGAAGAGGATACATAATCTAAATGACATTGTATTAAAGAATTACATAAGCTTTTTCTAAGACTTTTATTTAAAAAATCACGTTGTCTATATA